>NC_068366.1:2852544-2855044 GCF_020536995.1 Dreissena polymorpha
CATGTACGTTACGGAACTTGCTAAATCTCTCCATTTATATGTTGCTACGGACACAGTGTCATGCACAGGTCCTCCATTTACGTTTTACCCTTAAAATGACTGCCAATCCCTCGCGCATTGACCATGTACTACTAGACGAACGTTTATCACATACAGTTAACAGCTGCGGGGTCATACCTGATTCACCACTGAACGTGTCTCGCCAGCTCCCAGTTTTTATCAGCCTCTCTATCGATATCCGCCAAGATTAAACATTTCTTCTCAAGCACTACCAATGGTGGCATACCGTTGGTCAAACTCAAATGAAATCAATGAATACAAGAACGCCGTAAGTGATCTACTGCGTTCGAATCAGTTGAACTTTACAGACGTCAATGAGACGTACTCCCATATAGTCCGATGCATAAGTTCTGCGGCTGAAAAATGCGTCTCAAAACGGACATACAAACGCTTCTTAAAACCATTTTGGTCGTCCGAACTTAAAAACAAATATCACCAACTACGCCTTGCACGCCTTGCATGGATCTTGAGCGGTAGGCGCACTGGTTCACATGAATATTCGCACTACAAAGCAATGAAGAAAACCTTTCGACGAGACCTTCGCATGGCTAGTCACCGATACGACGAAGAGGAAATGAAGAGAATAGACACTTAAGCCTAATTAGATAAAAAAGCTTTCTGGAAAATTGTCAACTCCAAATGCACAAAACGCAAACAAAATGATCGTGAACTCGATTTCGATGAGAAGCGGGAGACACCATGATGGGGTGCTCCGAGGTTGGAACTCCCACTTCAAGCGCTTATACTCATTCGAAAAGAACCCCAAGTTCGACCCTTTTCACGAAGAACTCGTTGAAAATTTAGTAACCAAGTACCTCAAAACTCCAGACGTCGATCATGACTACACATAATATGCCTACGAAACAAACATAACGGCATTGGATCAAATAATCAAGGAACTACCAAACAACAAAAGCGCATCACTCGACAACATCACATATGAACACCTGAAATATGGCGGCCCAACCTTAACAGAGTGTCTTGTCAAAGTCTTCAACTCGATATTGACCCACTGACAAGTACCTAACGGTTTCAAACATGGTCTTATTGTCACCCTGCATAAAGGAAAGGGGAAGCAACCGACTGACCCCAACAGCTATCGGGCTATATCTCTTAGTCCAGTGGTCGCAAAACTATTTGATAAGCTGTTAATGAAACGCATAGAAAACACCTCAGCATGGTCTCAACTCAATAAGCTACAATACGGGTTCCAGAAAAACAAAAACTGCAAAATGGTATCATACATGCTACAAGAGGATCGCGACTACTGCTGCGAACGTGGAAGCAGCCTCCACGCGTGTTATCTGGACGCTCAGTCAGCATTTGACAAAGTCTGGATCAACGGGCTGGTTTACAAACTTCACCAGCTTGGTGTCCGTGGGAAGTTACTCCGAGTTATCTTTGAGTCACTCCAAAATTGCACCAGTCGTATACTCTCACGTGGATTTGTCTCGGAACCATTCCCGATTGAACAGGGCACCCGACAGGGCAGCATATGTGCACCATTCTTTTACATCGTCTACATAAACGACCTGCTAAATGAACTCACGACATCCCCATACGGCTTTAAGATCGGCGATCAGTCTTTATGTTCCCCAAGCCAAGCTGATGACGTGGTACTCCTGTCGCGCCGCGGCTTAGACAAACTGGTAGAGAAGTGCAAATCATATGCCAACTAGTGTCGTTTCTCATACAACGCTTCCAATGAGCCGTTATGACCATGGGCCGAAAACGGTCCAAAGCAGTACCAACTATTCAGATTGCATATGACTCAACACCAATACCTGAAGCGGCAAATTACAAACATTTTGATATAATCCAGGCGATCATTGGAAAATACCCTTACGACATTGACGCTGTGAAACAGACATTTAGAGGCATGTTCCTTTCCCTCTCCCAGAAAGTATCCGGAAGGTCCGGAGCAAACCCAAACACCTTATTATACTTATAATTATTATAATTATTATTATTATTATTATTATTATTATTATTATTATTATTATTATTACTACTACAACTACTACTACTTCTACTACTACTACTACTTCTACTACTTCTACTACTACTACTACTACTACTACTACTACTACTACTACTACTACTACTACTACTACTACTACTACTACTAATGCTACTAATACTACTATTACTACTACTACTACTACTACTACTACTACTACTACTACTAATACTTCTACTACTACTTCTACTACTACTACAACTACTACTACTACTACTACTACTACTACTACTACTACTACTACTACTACAACTACTACTACTACTACTACTACTAATACTAATACTAATACTAATACGTCTATTTCTATTACTACTAGTACTACTAATACAACTATTAATACTACCATTACTACTACTACTATTTCTACTACTACTACTACTACTACTACTGCTACTACTACTACTACTACTACTACTA